>NC_135771.1:11111876-11128879 GCF_052425735.1 Oculina patagonica | reverse complement strand
CTTTCAGATCATACTGAAAAGCTAGCTACCCATTGGCATGACCAAATGGTTACACTCACGAAGGCGCTAGAACAATCAAACGAAACGCCAAAGTTTGCGCGTGGAAATAGCGTCTCTATGCCAAAATTCTCAGGCGAAAGCACCGAAGATGTAAACGAGTTCCTGATAACTTACAATAGAGCGGCGCAGTTTTTTAAACTCTCTAATAGTCGTAAAGCCGAAATGTTGCCACTTCATCTAACCGGGAACGCGAATATTTGGTTTAATACCACGCCAGGTTTATCCGGAAAAAATTTTGACGACCTTTGTTCGGCTTTGAAAAACCAGTTTCATTCGGACTCCGACGTGTGGTTGTTACGACAAAAACTCAACGAACGAAAACAGTTACCGACAGAGTCTGTTGGCGAATTTGCGGCCGATATACGAAAGATCGGCCAAAGAATTAATTTACCTCGGTCCGAACTGATGAATCAGTTCATACAGGGGTTAAGGCCCGAACTAAAAAACTTTGTAATCCTACAACGGCCGGAATCTTTCGAAAATGCCGAGCGACACGCGAGGTTACGCGAGTCAGTTCAGGACCCTAAACCACCCGATAGAACTGATGAAATTCTAAAAGCACTTGCGAATTTACAACAACAAGCCACCGCTAAAGAAAAATCAAGCATCGCTGCGTTCGATCGCACTGAGAGCAGACAATCCAAAGTTTTCCCAGGGGAGTCCCGCCCAGAGAGAAGAGAGAAGAAATTGCTCAAATAGTCTCGCAACAAATAAGACAGGAAATGCGGCGTAATCCTCAATTTAGCGGTCAACATATGCGAGGCCGGCGTACGTTGGATGGCCGTCCCATTTGCGATTTTTGCAACAAACCGGGTCATATAATTGCACGTTGCCTACAGCGACAAAATCAGGGTAGAGATCCGAGAATCCCAAACTCAAATGCACCGCGTGGGCCCACTCAGAGCTGGGGGCGCCCACAATATTCGAGTCACACAGGAAACCAAAATTTAAACTAGCCGCGATCTCTTGCGGACGGGAGCGTCAAGGGATCGGAAATGAAAGCAGATTTACACATTTTCATGAGAATTTTGATTATTACGGGCACACAAATCACCAAAATTACAATGAAATTTATCGTTCGAATGAAGCTTATCGTTGGAATACTCCAAAACAGGATGAGCGGAACCACAGCAATTATAACTATCAATTTCCTAATAGCGACCAAAGGCTTAATGAACCGCAACAAAACAGATCAATAAGCAAAGCGGCCTCTACACAGGAGATATATGTCAATGGTAATAACTCAGCGGAGATAAGTGATTGTCATTTGAACACTAAATTCCAAGCTCGTGAGTCCACATTCCCGAGTGGGCAGATCACTGTCACGAACTCTGACATAGGAACACAAACAACACGTACCTTTCATGACCTTTCATGCGGTTCGTTCGGAGCAAATGTCAGAGAGAATACTTAAAGAAAAACAAAGCCAAGATGTTACGACAAAGTCAGTGAAACCCAAACATCCAGGGCCAATAAGTCATCGTACAAATAGTGACTCCGAAATTCAAGGAGTCCCGCTAGATATTCAACGAATTCAACCACGAGATAACACGCTTGTGACATCTGAACAAGCCGGTATTTCCGGAGAAGTAAATACAATAGCAGTTCTTCAAAACGGTGACAACATGTCACGCCAAGACAGTGAGTTTGTTTCTGAACCATTTTATAGTTTACAACCGAATGTTTGTAGAGAAGTTTCGACGACGGATAACACAGTTCAAAAAGAAAATAGTGAAATTGATATGCAATGTTGCGATGAGAATTCAGTTGTTCAATTAGTTCAAAAAGAAAATAGTGAAATTGATATGCAATGTTGCGATGAGAATTCAGTTGTTCAGTTAAAGGAGAATTTGTCCGTCCCCGTTATTTCAATGCAAGCCGTAGGAGATACACATGAATTTCAGAATGGAGATTGTTGCTCAGAAATAAGTTGTAACGTGAAGCCAGTACAAACAATAAGCCAAATTAGTTCGCAGGAATCCCTTGTATTTACTTCGACAGAATCGGAACTTTACTTCGATATTATTGAGTCACAAGAAGAGACGATCGCAGTAGTGAAAAGTCATTTCGTGTTTCAGGAGCCAGCAGTTTCATATCTTACATTGGACACAGAAACTGCGACATGACATATTATCGGTAATTCGACAGACAACCAGGTCGGAAATACAGCGTGCGGTAAATCAGAAAATATTTTTGAACACATTTAGCATTAATTCGTCAAAGCTAGGTAGGCCTTGGGCGATCTATTACCTAGTAGGAATGATACTTACATTTGTTTATTGCGGAATAGAGATTCTGAAAACAATATTTCGTAATGTTTACAATGTTTGCGGTGCCCGCATTACACAAATAAACAGCGATGACAGCTCTTTTTCAACCAATTCTTTTGCGAAAGATCGTGACCAAAATACGGCCTTGGAGACTTGTGAACGATGTGAGGCGCAACCGGCAGGAATCAAAGGTCTCTGTGAGACTACGACTATTTTGCTATGGTTTATCTGTTGGCAGTCAATTGTGGTATGGAGTAGTTCTTTTTAAAGGGTGAATTAGGCTTTTCACTTTGTTTAGGAGTGCAAGTGTTGAAATATGTAAATTTGTGTTGTCCTGGATATTCTGGTTAGTTTATTATGAGGAATGTAGGAACGGTGGAACGGCGGAACGGTGGAACGGTACGGTTGATGGGAGGAACATTGTAAAATGCGCATTGACGTATTTTCTTAAAAGGCAGTATGTGTGAATTTTGTAAAACGCAGAAGTGTGAAACATTTTAAAAAGTGGCAACAACAGCTACCAAAACAAAGAACCATTTCAATTAAAAATACGCCAATTTAAGGTAAAGAAGGCGTCGAATAATGATTATTTTTTTTTTTTGGGGGGGGGGGGGGGTTAGGGTGAAGTGGGGCATAGGTTCGAGATAAAGAAACGCATAAAGCCGAAGTAAGTTAAGAAAGCTGTTAAAAGGGAAATGAAAGTTCCTGAAGTTAATAAGTTTGTACTGAGAAATTTCTAATGGAATCACAAGAACAAGGGGTTTCTATTAAGGTAATTTATCCAAGTCAAACCCTGCTCAAGGTGAGCTGTTGTGAGATGAGCTACGTGTTCTCTTATACCACATGGAAAGTAGTTGTTGTCATCTTATCGCCAAAGTTAAGGTTTGTTGGGCGGGTTTAGTAATTGGAAGGGGTACCAATAGGAAACTCCTTGTTGTTAAATTTTGTTGTTGAGTTTTTGAAATCCTTTTTGTCCTTCAAAGTGTTATTGTGTTTAACAAATTAACTGACAAAAAAGTAACAAGCCAAAAAAGAAAGCTCAAAAAATGAAAAATTTTTAACCCCTTCTTATAACATAAAAATACACAAAAGACCATGATGCATGTTTTATTTAATAACTCAAAACTTATTTACAGCAGTTAAAGTTTCAATATCACAGTAACGAGCAAAACATTTCGTTTTTAAGAGTAACACATCGGCTTATGTAAAAGTTATCAAGTTTCCAAAAAAAAAATTCAATCACTTTACAAATTTGGAACTACAACAATACATTTTCCTTTTTCTAAGATGAAAACTAACCTGAAAACCTGAGAAAAATCGACCGAATTTCAAATTAACTACCAATAAATTGTACTGCGTAAACACAAGGATTGCATCTCAAAAACCATGGCAAAGTATTAAAACTTTACATTTCCAAATAAATCATTAAAGACACATAATTTATGATACAAGCGAGGTTTTCAATCTAAAAAAAAGGTGATCCAAAGAGCATTTTGTACCATTTGGAATTTTATCTATAATTTCATACGCAGAAGAACCCAACGAAACCGCTCCACAAAATTTCCGCTCTGCAACCTGAACTTGAGCTGGCTGGCAAATTTAGGAATGAGACTGTTCGCTTGCTGGGACGGTTTTCCTTGGAGAAAACTTGCTGGGATTTTACAAAATATCGATGGTACCTGGGGAAAATGAACCAAAACCTTCTGCTGGCTAAAACAGAAGAAAACGACGCGCGGATTTATAAACGAGAATTTAATAACTGACTAACTTGTATTTGTAAACAATAAAAAGTAATTGTTGACTTTATTTCTATTGTTTCCGTCGGTTATTCTGCTGTCACTGAAGAGGCAAAACAGGTCTCTTTCTTTTCTGTATGTAATACGAGCATGTGAACGATTTTGAGTCAGTTGAACAGCGCGCTCTGCCCAAAGCTAATGTGTGGCTATCTATAACCAGCGTTTTATGGAATAACTACGTATAGGATAACCAGCTTGACCGACATAGTTCTTGGTGAGTATCGATTGTTCCGTTTTCTCTGCCGATTAAGCAGCCTTGAGCAGTTTGAGGGGCGTTCTATGAATAATATCGTGTTCAAATTTTCAGCTGCCCGGGGCGATGGGATGTAAAAAACACACACAAGTTATTCAACAGCATACGCAACAGACCGAAACACGTGCGAAGCAACAAGAAAGATAATTTACCTCAATTTCTAGCTTCGAATATAGACCCAAATCTCCAAGTAACTTTCTCTGACACTCGAAAAACGTTTCAGATCATAATTCCTTCTCAAAGACCATCTTAACGAGCTTTTAAACCCTATTAAAGCTCGTTAGACCGAGACCGCCATCTGTTTACTGTCGGGCTCGCTTATACCCTACGTCACAAACGTAATGTAAACCCGGTTACGGCTTTTGGGAAGCAGGATCCGTGTTTTCCACCACCTATGTACTCAAACAATTACCGGAAATTCGTTTTATCTTGCTGTGCGTCCATTGTGTAAATTCAAAAGCATCGCTCACGAAAACATACTAACGAGCCTGTTAGCGACTTACTTAATCGCACAGTAGGAAATTCAGGATTAAATACTAAAACTGCCATACCAAAAATTCATAGAATGTATCATACCGTAGAAATGGAATAAAGTGGTAGCTTATCTCTCTAAAAAGAAAAAAAACTTCTTTAGCGCAGCTTAGCATATAACGGGAGAATTTTATCTCAACTGGTGTGTCAAGGGGTGTGTCAGCATTGATAACAACCAAGACAACGGAATAGCGTAAACGGCTATAAATAAACACGGCAGAACAAAAGAAAACACGTGTTAAAAAAATTGAACATAACAGAAGTGAGAGAAAAAAAAGAACGAAAAGCGTAGCACTTTAAAAATTGTACGTTTTGGCAAACGATGGCAAATGAGTTAACCAGTTTAATACTGATGGCAAAAATCACGAGCATAAATGAGAATTGCCAGATACTGCAACTGCGTTGACGTTTCCCCACTCGCTTACCAACCGCAGTGCGGAAATACTTCAAAGACTAAAAGCGAAACCATGTAGCGATAACTTTTTCAAAAACATCTGTACCACATGACACATTCATACAAACAATCAACGCAAGATTGTACTCACTTAGCACTCAAGGTAACTCTCTTGCTCCACTGAACATCTGTCTCTTTTCCAGAGTGAATTCTTCCAACGGTGAAGAAAAGTTTATGACAACTGTCAAGTTCAGTGCTATTGAAAACAAATTTATTGAGCAGTAGATAGAGCTCTATTGCTCCTTTAAACTTCGTAAACCGTTGAAAACCACTCCACTCCGCAACAGTTAAAAACCACTGGAATTTGTATCCGTTTATGTTATTTCATTAACTTCACTCTTGCCAAACTAAAGCATTAACGTGCGTATCTTTGTACTGATAACTTGGTACTACTGGATAAAACGCACTCTCCAAGAACTTTCCTTTTAATACAAAGAACAAAACGTTTTTAAACAGTTTATGACCGATTTGGCTTGCGTATGCAAAAATTACAGTAATCTTCAATCCATGACGCCGCAATTTGAACCCGCAAGTGTTTACGCAATACTAATGAGAGCCCCTTTCATCACCTACAGCGGAATATGTGACAAGTCACGTCTTTAACACCAGCTCCCCAGTGTTATGTTGACCCAAACATTGGAAACCACCCCCAAATTGCTTGTGCCGGTCTCACCAGGCTTTGAAAACCAACAAGAAAAATACCATCTTTGGGACTTAAAACGATAAGGAGAAATATAGAATTTAAGTGGCCTTAAAACGAAAAACCATGGACTACAGAGTGCTAAAACATTGTTGATGAAGGATTTATCTTTCCTTCCACCGCCGCCATGCTGTAATGGTGCTTACAAATGCGTTTTGAATTCAAATCACGGAGTTAAACACTGACTAAATGCAGCTTATCAAATCTTTTAAAAACGAAATGGTAATGTACTGTTATTGCTTTGAACTTGGATGTAATTGTTTGAACGATCGGTAAATTCATTTAGTGTATGTTGCCAGGCAGAAGAACAGACAATAAATCCACCAATGTCCTTTTATTTGGCTGTCTACTCGAATAATACAGTTACCGATCGAACAAACACACTAACAACAGATCGACCGAATTCGCACGAGGTTTTAGCCTCGTTCCCAGGTTCTCTCGTTCCAAGGTTCTTACGTCACTTATATAACGTCACACACTCCCCGACTTTGAAAATGTCCTCCGGGACATTTGCTACTGCAATGTTCAGTGGAGTTCTGAGCTCCCATAAAGATATGCCACATTAATAATATTCTCACTCTCATTGCTTGTCTTCCTTGCATTATGTGGGTTGATCAGGCCCAATGTCAGCAACTTCATACAAACAAAACTTAGGAAAATACAAATCTTGAAAAATCTATCCATGTTCACTCATAACTTAAAGATGGCACAGTCATAGTTCTTGAATAACTATATCACTTATTTGCCCATTTGCAAGGCATGGCAGCACAAAAGAAAAGACTTATAATTCCACAAATAATACAATAAATATCTGTTCAACAACAACGTCATTAAGAGTCTTAAACAGTCAATAAATCTGGATGCATCACGGTAAACATCATCTGCATATAGGGTGGGTACACCAAAGGAACATAACAGGGTGGTGCATGGTACTGGTGTGTAGGTAACATCTTTGGTGGTTGGAAAGGTGGATACCACCATCCAGGTACAAGATTGGAACCAGTTTGAACACTGCATATGGTTGGCTGTCCCAGGGTATTGTATGTAAACATCCTTGGTGGCTGACGAACACGCTGGGGCCGATTTGGTTCTGAAACTTGTTCTGGTTCTGGCTGCTGTTCTGGTGTAGGATCCAACTCTAGCTGTTGGTCTAGTTCAGGATCCAATTCTGGCTGTTGTTCTGGTTGGAATTCTTGACCTGGTTCAAGCTCTTGTTCCGGTTCAGGGGTGCTTGCTGAAGTCTCATCATGGTTTGGTCCTTCCTCCACTCCTTCAGGCATGGCTCCATCCTCAGCATATTCTGAGTGTTCTTCGCTAACTTCCTCAGGTCCTGTCGTAGATGTTAGAAGTGGCAGTGTGTCCAAATCTCTGGGTACCAGGCCAGGTAGGACCTCCTCCTCATCTTCACTTTCGCTCTCATTATGGTAAGGTTGATGACCTCTCTCTTTGTGCTGCCTAGTACGAACAGATGTGCTCCTCCTCACTTGGACTGGCTGCTGCACAAACTCCTGAGTATCTGCATGGAGGAAGTCACATGGCAATAAGAGATTTCTGTGTAGTACTCTTGTCTTGTCTGGGTCCCCCTCTGGGCTCACCTGGTAGATGGGCAAGTCCCCTTTCTGCTCTCTTACAACATGTATTTTCTGTTCCCAATACGACCGGAGTTTCCCTGGCCCACCACGCTCTGACAAATTTCGGACCAATACTCTGTCCCCGGGTTGCAGATTTGAAAATCTCACTTTACGGTCATACTGTCGTTTGCCATCCGTTGCAGATTTGGAGGTGTTCTTTAGAGCCAATGAATATGCTTCCTTCATAGCAACTTTCCACTTGTCTGCATATTCTGTGTGGGTCACGTTAGCTTCCTCTAAAGAAGGTCCAAATATCAGATCCACTGGCAGGCGTGGTGACCTCCCAAACAGTAGGTAAAACGGTGAAAACCCAGTTGATTCACTTTTGGTACAATTGTAGGCATGTACAACCTTGGGCACATACTCCGACCACTTAGATTTCTTTTCTTCAGGTAGTGTTCGTAACATTGACAACAATGTCTGGTTGAATCTCTCTGCTTTACCATTACACTGTGGATGGTAGGGCGTGGTCCTTGAACGTATCATTCCACACGACTGCTGCAACTGGTGAAACAAATTGTTTTCAAATTCTCTTCCCTGATCGTGCAGAATACGGGCTGGCAATCCGAAGCGAAGTATGAAATCGTTGTAGAGTTTGTCGGCTGCTGTCCGAGCTGACTTATTCCTAGTAGGATACGCCTGCGCAAATCGTGTGAAGTGGTCAACCATAACCAGAATGTATTCGTACCCACCAGAGCTTCTTTCCAGGTGCAGGTAATCAATAGAAATTAACTCAAACGGTGCATTGGTGACAATAGGTTGGAGAGGAGCACGTGTATAGACATTTGGTCGCCTTTGCTTCAGACAACTGCACACCTTGGTCACGAAGTGAGTAATGTCTCGCTGCATGTAGGGCCAGTAAAATCTCTCGCGGGCTAGCTGAAGTACTCTCTCTGCCCCCAAATGACCCATCTCTTGATGCAGCTCCTTGTAGACCAAGCGGTGAAATTGCTTTGGCAACACCAGCTGTAAATTCTGTCCACACTTTCTTCTCAAGAGCCCATCACTTCCAATTTCAAGCTTCGGCCATTCACGTAGCAACTTTCTTGTATGGGGTAATTTTCTAGAGATTTCATGGATTGCTGGTTTGTGTCCATTGAGTTTGTATGCAATGACTCTGCCAATACTTGGGTCTTGTTTCTGAGCTGTCAGAATGACTTAAGGCTCGATTTGATGGTAATTCCTGGAATCAAGAAGATTAGAGTCGAGGTTCAACGCATCTGTTCTATCACTGACTGCTGTTATCCAGACCGTATCACCGTTCTGAAGTGCCTTCACACCAGACAAAGTTGCACTGATCACATCCTGTGAAGTCTCTTGTGTACAAGTAGGAATGTACTGGTTGATGTCCAAAGGAATTCTTGACAAGGTGTCAGCATCTTTGTTTGCTTTACCAGGTCTGTACTTTATCTCAAAATTGTAATCAGCCAGCTCTGACACCCAGCGATGTCCGGTTGAATTAAGTTTCGCTGTCGATAACACATACGTCAGGGGATTGTTGTCCGTGTAAACTGTGAATGATGGTGCGTAGTACAGATAGTCCCTGAACTGTTCACAGATAGCCCATTTCAAAGCTAAAAACTCTAACTTTCCAGAATGAAGGTGATAATTTTTCTCTGCAGGAGTGAGTGTTCTAGATCTATATCCTATTACACGCATTTTACCAGACTGCCGCTGATAAAGCACTGCTCCCAGCCCTTCATTCGACGCATCTGTGTGTAGTACAAATGGGAGATCATAATCTGGATAACCAAGAATTGGCGGGTTAGCCAGACAGTCCACAAGTTTCTCTAACACTCCTTGATGTTCTTGTGTCCAAACAATTGCATGCCTGGATGACGCTTGTGTCCCATTTCCTTTCTGACTACGCCTTTCTGTTTGATTAGGATGTCTGCTAGTCTTGACCCCGGGTGCTTTCAAGAGTTCGAAGAGAGGCTGTGCAATTCTGGAGAAGTCCTGTATGTATTTTCGGTAATACCCCAACAAGCCCAGGAGTTTTCTCACATCGCCAACAGTCTTGGGGTTAGTCTCTTTGAGTGCCAAAACCGCCTTAACATTTGAAGGATCCACTCGATATCCGTCAGCAGAAACAATCCTCCCCAGGTAATTGACCTCCTTCTTGAACATCTTGCATTTTCTGGCTTTCAGCTTTATTCCGTGTTCACGTAGTCTCCTCAAAACTGTTCGAACATTTTCTATGTGCTCCTCAAAGGTTCTGCTGAAAACAATCACATCATCCAAATAAGGCACGCAAATTTCATCTCTAAGTCCTTCCAAACAGTCCTCCATAAATCTTTGAAATTCTCCAGGAGCATTTCTGAGACCGAATGGGATCCTCACCCACTCGTACAGGCCCCACGGTGTTACAAATGCAGTCATGTGTTGACATTGAGGGCTGATAAATCCCTGGTGATAAGCATTTCCTTGGTCCAGAAGAGAAAACCACTTGTTCCCTCCAAGATTCTCGATGGTTGTTTGTACCCGAGGAAGCGGATGTCGGTCCGGTACTGTTCGCCTGTTCAGCTCACGAAAGTCCACACACAGTCTTAAAGAACCGTCCTTTTTCCGCACACAAACTACTGGCGATGAGTAGGCTGAGCGTGACTTCCGCACCCATCCACGGTTGAGTAAGTCTTCAACATGTTGCTTCACTTCTGGATACAAAGGCTTTGGAATAGCTGTATAGTTTTTCTGGACTGGACGATTATCGGACAGGTTAATTTTGAGTTGCAGACCTTCCGCGCTCCCTACATCATCATCATCTTTCGAAAAGGAATCTGCTTCCTCTTTGAGCATGTTCACTACTGCAATTTTCTGATCTTCTGTCAAATCTCCTAAATCAACATCTGGAGGTGGATTGCTAGTGTCACTTTGACATTCCTTCATTACAGTTGCATCTGATTGCAATTCAGGCTCTTCTCCCTCCTCTGATGATTTGTCACTAGAAGGAACACAGTCTGCTGAACTTTCTTCATCCTCTCTCTTTCTTACTTCTAATGGTGTTACAGATTTGACTAGCTGGAGCTTGCCTAACACTGTCCTGTTCCTCAACGTGATGTCATGGTCTGTGGTATTTCTCACTTGAATTTTGACACGTGATGAAGCACCACCTCTGATAGTTACTAATGTTTCAGGGACCTCAAGTCCTGATGGCCATGGTGATTCAACATCTGGTTCAAACAACACTGGAAGTCTTGATTCAGTTGGGCCAGTATTAACAGAACAAGTTACTACTACTGTCTCATTCTTCGGAACTACCACATCCCTTTTTGTTACTTTAACACTACACAGTTCACTTGGGGTGTTAGTCCTAATGAGACCAATCAAAGCTTTAACATTCTCCTGCTTTGCATTTGGAAGACTAGAGCTCAAGGCATTGACCAAAGTCTCTTCATAATTGCTTGGTGGCTCACTAACAGGGTTTCTCACAATTTCTTCAATTACATTGTATCCAATAATAGGGTGATCCATAGCTTCTGTTGAGATCAGGAAGGGTACTGACATACCATGTTTGTCATCTGAGGTCATTAGTTTGAAAGAAACTTCAATCCATCCTTCATATGGGATTTCTGTACCGTTAGCTGCTTTCAGATCAAGTCCTTTGTCATTAAGCAGTTCATCCATTTGACGACTCTCAGCTGTAGGCAGGTTCTCAGCAATCCAATCCTTGGAAACAATAGAAACTTGGGCACCAGTGTCCCATAATGCTTCAGTTTGAACATTGTTCATAACACACTGAACCATACATCTCTTTCCCACCAATTTTGCAACTTTAGCATGTTGGTTTGGTGTTAGGTGACTAACATACATGCCACTGTCAGAAACATCTCTTTTCTCCTCGTTAGACAGATACTTGATTGCACTACACAACTGCTTATGCTTAATCCAGTGGGCTCTTTGGCATTTCTGAGAACAGTAATGCACTGAATGACAATTGGAACATTGCTTTAAAGATAATCCTCTCCTGCTACAGTTAACACAAACATGGGACCTTTTAATGTGGTCATCAGCTACTCCCTGTCCCGCGGTGGTAGCCTCCTCTGGTTTCCCTGATTAGGTATGTTGGCTGCACCCCCGCGACATCCTCGTGCAAAATGGTCACTTGAACCACAGCGGAAACAGTGGTCACAGAACTCTTGGTTTGCTGTTTGGCATGCTGGGCAGACACGTCTCCTTTGGTTCTCAAATGGTTGCCTAAAGTGAACTCTGTCTCTCTCTTTGGTATTCTGGGAAGCCATGGCTTCTTTCAAGACAGCAATATCCGATTGGACAGCCTCAAGGGTGACCATTAATCTGTCAGGCCTGTCAGACTTCGCTTCCTTTTTTGACCCAGGCTTTTTCGGCTGCGGTTGATCACCTGATTCGGTCTGCTCGCCTTCAACTTCCAAACAATTTACTCTGATGTTTTTGAGATTGGTAGCTCCAAGCTTACCCTTTCGTTCTGACTCTTCAGATACAACCACGTTGATTTGTTCCATTAACTCTTCATCAGTAACATCTACTTTCTGGAGGAACGGCCGCAATTTGTTACGGACAGATTCATCTTGTAGGCCAGTTTCAACAGCATGCAGAAACAAGGGATGAACCAGAGATGATTCATATTTTACAGCACCACCCTCAGCTTGCGATGCAAAGAGAACCTGTTGTCTTAGATCAAGGGCCCTGATTAAGAAGTCTTGGGGAGTTTCCTTCGGTGATTGGCACATTGTTGTTAGTTCTTGGTACAGTTCAGTACCTGACTTCTGCTTGTAATGGGCTCTTAACATCTGCCTTAGTTTTGCCAAGGTAAGCTCTTTCATGGTTTCTAAGTAAGATCTCAACTTCAAGCTGGGACTAATAGCACGAATAACTGCATCAATTATCTTCCGTTCTTTATATCCTTTCTCACGCCCTGCATCTATTTGGCGAATTAAACTAACGAAGGACAATCTGTCCTTTTGTTCCTCTCCTCCAATAACACCCATGATCTTAAAATCTCTCCTAAGAGCAGTTTTTACATCAATGAGTGACACGTTACCTTCTTTTGGTGATTTTGTGTCCTCCTGCTTTACTGAAGCCTGCTCCATTTTCTTCTTGTACGACTCCATCATTTCCTCGAATTGTTTACATAGTGCTTCGTATTCCATTTTCGGTTTTACAGATTCTTCTTCGTTTTGTCCTGTTTCTTCGAGTGGTGGTGGCGTCCCAGCAATGAAATTCTTAAGTTCCGTAAGATATTCAACTTTACTTTCCGTTTGTCCAAGCTCAACTTCAACTTTTGCACGAACGATCCGCGACATGGCAAGCTTACTCTTTCCTTTGTATTCCTTTGATTCCAAACCCACATGCTCCGCTAACTGCTCCATTTCCACGATCGGGAGCTTACAAATTCCTCCCTCAACTTGAAGTTGCAGTTCTTCGAGCTCTGAATCCATCATCTTTCTTCTTGTTACCACATCAGCTTATGTTCCAGTGCAATTAAAGGATTCGCAAACCACAATTTACCGCCATTTTCACCATTTCTTCGATCGGCATTCCTTCGCTTTGATCACGGTCTCCACACCAAACAAACGCAAAACATCGGTTGAACATCGGTCCTGGCGGGGTCGCCAAATGTTGCCAGGCAGAAGAACAGACAATAAATCCACCAATGTCCTTTTATTTGGCTGTCTACTCGAATAATACAGTAACCGTTCGAACAAACACACTAACAACAGATCGACCGAATTCGCACGAGGTTTTAACCTCGTTCCCAGGTTCTCTCGTTCCAAGGTTCTTACGTCACTTATATAACGTCACATGTACAATTGACTTCAAAAGCTGGCTGCTAAACCGAAATTAAAACTTCGCTTTCAACATGAACATGTGGATAATTATTTCAGCCGTGCAGTACAGCACGGTGCGACGAATTTCGATACTCTGCCACTTGTTAACACATTTTTTTCTTGACTTCATACGAACTAAAAATAAATTCTAAACAAAGTTTCTTTCAAGGTTCTCTTTAGGAGTCTAAAATGCTTTTTCACGCCGTTGCAATTTGAACCCGCAAGTGTTGAAGCAATACTAATGAGAGACCCTTTCATCACCTACAGCGGAATATGCCCTTTCCCACCCTCCCTGGAGTTTTTTTGGTTCTTCTATTGTTCTATAGATAATAACGGCAAATAAACCAATCAAAATCTGTTTTCTGCGCATATTTTTAGAGAACTCTTGGGGTCCTAGAAGAAGGTTTTTCGTATTATTCCGTGCATTGAAATCGTACAAGGAAATCGTAGAGCCGCGCGGGTTGTATTTACAAACTTCCAAGGCCTTGTTTTGATTCTGAACAAGAAAAAAAAAACATATTTGGGACTTTAAACGGAAAGGAGAAACACTATAGAATTTTAAAGTGGCCTTAAAACGGAAAACCATGGAGTACAGAGTGCTGAAACCTTGTTGATGAAGGATTTATCTTTCCTTTCACCGCCGCGAAGATATGGTGTAATGGTGCTTACCCGGGGTATCCAATCGAACAAAATCGAACCAAAAATCAATCGAACCCAATCGAACACCAATCGTTCGATTGGGTTCGGTAATCGAACAAAATCGAACATCTATTTTGCTGTGAGTTCGATTTTCGAACCAATCGAACCAATCGAACATAATCGAACACAATCGAACACAATCGGGTTCGATTTTCAGTGTTCGGAATCCTTCTCTTGATAAGTAAATCACGCAGGACTAATCAAAATCAACTTTTATTGAATGGAATAAATATAAAAACGTCCAAATATCGAACTGAATGTCAATGTTAAGTAAAATATATTTGGTAGAAGAGAATAAAACGACGGTAAAATAACTGAATGCACTATTGTTTACATTTCTATATTAGAAGGAAAGATATGGTTTCTGCCATGATTTTCACCGTTACACTCAAACAAAAGTTGCACCATTTCATTCACTGCAACACAGGCAGTTGTGTTCAATATGTGAAGAATCATTACTAGTAGCCAAAACGCTGCCGCCATAAGTCTGTCCAAGCCCTCAAGGGCGGCCAAAAGCGACGTTAACAGGAGAAGAGCAATTTCCAACATGACAACAATTACATTGGAGGAAGTGCTTACTATTAACATGGATGACAAAAATAACAAGTGAACAAGTAAAACGATTTTTTTCTTAAGATCGAAATCGTCGTAATAAGCAAAAAAATTGACTTTAGTTTCGGACGAGTACGTTGTTTGACTGCCCCAGCCGGCCGTGGCTCTTGAAATCAATCGATGCAGAATTAACGTCGCGTCGCTATTGTTGGCTATTGTGCAGACAATCGTCCTATCCTGGGGTATGGCGAATCGCCAAAAAAGGATTAGGGGAACGGTGCACCGTACAATATGTACGCAGTATAAACAAACAGGAGTTCGGTAATCGAACGTTCGATTGAGTTCGATTGTTGGTTGTTCGGTAATCGAACGTTCGATTAAGTTCGATTGTTCACTGTTCGGTAATCGAACGTTCGATTGAGTTCGATTGACCAAATTTTATTGTGAGTTCGATTATGTTCGATTACCGAACCCAATCGAACGATTGGTGTTCGATTGAGTTCGATTTCCGAACGTTCGATTGGATACCCCGGGTGCTTACAAATGCGTTTTGAATTCAAATCACGGAGTTAAACAAGGACCAATTGCGGCTTCTCAAGTCTTTTGAGAACGAAATGGTAATGTACTGTTATTGCTTTGAACTTGGATGTACCTATTTTTTGAACGATCGGTAAATCCATTTAGTGTACAATTGACTTCAAAAGCCGGCTGCTCAAATTAAAACTTCGCTTTCAACATGAACATGTGGATAATTATTTCTGCCGTGCAGTACAGCACGGTGCGAAAAATTTCGATACTCTGCCGCTTGTCAACACATTTCTTGACTTCATCCAAACTAAAAATAAATTCTAAACAAAGTTTCTTTCAAGGTTCTCTGTAATTTTTTGGTAATGTACTGTTATTGCTTTGAACTTGGATGTAATTGTTTGAACGATCGGTAAATCCATTTAGTGTACAATTGACTTCAAAAGCCGGCTGCTCAAATTAAAACTTCGCTTTCAACATGAACATGTGGATAATTATTTCTGCCGTGCAGTACAGCACGGTGCGAAAAATTCCGATACTCTGCCGCTTGTCGACACATTTCTTGACTTCATCCGAACTAAAAATAAATTCTAAACAAAGTTTCTTTCAAGGTTCTCTGTAATTTTTTGAACGATCGGTAAATCCATTTAGTGTACAATTGACTTCAAAAGCCGGCTGCTCAAATTAAAACTTCGCTTTCAACATGAACATGTGGATAATTATTTCTGCCGTGCAGTACAGCACGGTGCGAAAAATTTCGATACTCTGCCGCTTGTCAACACATTTCTTGACTTCATCCAAACTAAAAATAAATTCTAAACAAAGTTTCTTTCAAGGTTCTCTGTAGTAGTCTGAATTCTGTAATTTTGTTAGCGTTTTTAATGCTTTTTCACGAGGCCGCAATTTGAACCCGCAAGTGTTGACGCAATACTAATGACTAACCCTTTCATCACCTACACCGGAATATGTGACAAGTCACGTCTTTAACACGAGCTTGTAAGTGTTGACGCAGTAATAATAAGAGACCCTTTCATCGCCCACTGAGCGGAAAGAAATCCCTTGAGGAATTAAAACAGTCCCTTGAGAAATTAAAAAAGTCCCTTGAGAGTAGACAAGAATGTTCCAAATTTTGCCCACATCACTCCTAATCTCCTACTTTTGCTTGTAAACAAGCAAAATAGTCGAAAAAACACAAAAGGTAGCCAGCGAGGAAACCGATTGTTTTGATGTAAAAAACGACCATGTGTACAGTCCAAGCGGATTAAACGTTTGTTCGCTTGATCCTTCCGAGGTTAACGAACAATTTATCGCCCTTCTGACACAAGACCCCGTGCCGCTTTCACAAAATACAAACAATATTTCAATTGAAGGAAACATTTACGATAGCAAGGTGTCTTTTCTAGTAGACACCGGTGCAAATGTTAGCGCGATTAAGGCAGATGTTTGGAGGCAGATTCCAGCACTCACTAAACACACTCCCATTAGGACAGGTATTAATTCAATCAGGTCAGTAAGCGGTGAAAATATTCCGGTTTTGGGTCAGGTCGAAGTGCCCTTTCGAATCAATTCTAAAGATTTTCCTTTCAAAGCTTTGGTAATTGACGCCATGGCGTACGACGCGATACTAGGCCGCGATTTTCTTGAGTTCTATAAGGCTAAAATTGACCTTGAACAACATACTCTTGCATTGGAAAACGAACCATCCCCGTTCGAGAATCTTTGCTCAGA
>NC_135771.1:11094750-11111376 GCF_052425735.1 Oculina patagonica | reverse complement strand
TATAAAAGGAAATCTTCCTAAGGAAGATTTTTATTAGTTGTCTATTAACCTCTAAACATGGCGGCCGCCATTTTGAATCTTCCCGCGTGTCGCGAGAACAAATCGCGATAGCTCGATATATTGTACCTCACCATTGGTCAAAATAAAGAATACTTGTATAAAAACGGTTTCTATTGGTTCTTGCTTAATTTAATACATAACTTATCGCGAGGATTCGCGTATCTCACGTGCAGCGAGCGATTCGATGCGAGTTTGTGCTGCCAGCAGTCGTTTGGAGTAAATTGTTTCATCTGTTATCGTCTTCAGCGGAAAATGATTCGTTTCCAAGTAAGTACAGTTTTGGTATTAAGCTTTTCAACCTTTTCAGTCGCAATAAATTAAATGCTGGTGCTTGTTATGCGAGGTTACGATCGATGTGCCCGAAGAAGAAGTGGGGAGAGTGCGAGCAGTTATGTCGGCCAGAATGCCACAGAACTGGGAGTTTGTTCGCCACAGACGCGTTTCTCAACGGCCAAATTCAGGTGAGTTTTTGTCCACAAAATTAAGTAATGTAAATGTAAATTTATAGCAACTCTTATTTGATGTACAGTATTCCGTCGGGTTTATTCTGATGCAAATACGCTTGAACAAACTGTTTGTTATTTTACTTGTTATTCCGGAATGTATGAACTCGATTACCATCCACTGTTCGCTGCATAACTGTTACATGGTTTCCTACAAATTTAACTACAACAAAAAACAATCCCTGTTATAATAAGCGAACAGGCCGCATGGGCAAGAAGTATAATTTTGGCCGCATGGGTAAGAAGTATAATTTTCAAGTAAGCTTTGACATTTTATGAGTAGCTTTGGTGTATGATCTTCGTATGAATTATAAGTTTATATAAGCATGAGCCTTCATCTGCCGTTTTAATTATTGCAATGGTCGTTAAAAATTAGCTAGGTGTTACAATTTGGTTCGGGCTATTTGCAGTTGTGCGGCCATGTAAAATTTTAACAGGTACAGTATGTTGCCCTATTTCCCGGACACCCCTATTTCCGGACACTTCGACTTTACGATTCCGTATTTCGTTGTAAAAATTAAATAAAATTTAAACGAAACTTTCCGAAGACTTATCGATTACTCTGCTTCCGTATGCTCTTTTCTTGGCCGGGTTGCTTTGCGTCGAGGCGGGAAAATTCAAGTTTTCTTCAAGGTAGGTAAAATTTATTTCTTCTTGAACGTGATTTTTACAGCGCGTTAAATTATATCTCTTCAAAAAAGCGCCCTGCTTTCGCAAAATTTGCGATGAATTTTATTCATATATATATCAAAGTAAAGGTAAAAGGACTAGGTTCTTCACCATATAATAATTTTTCGGTTTTTGTTTATTAGTACCGACCACGGCAACCAAAGAGTTAAGTTGCATTTTTGGTGTAGTGTGCCTAAATCCGGACAGCAAACGACAGCAAACTTGTTAACCTACTTCAAAACAACTTTATGAAATAGTTTTTGAAAAAGAAACATTTTTTTTAATGCTGGTGCTCTATTTAAGCTTACCTGTTTTAGTATTGTTTAATCTTCTTCGGCATACGTCGTTTCCAGTCGCCGAAACATTGTTTATAATAACTATATCGAAGGTAAATCTTATTTAACGAAACAATTACGCTACATGTTAAGCGTGCAAGTTAAAGAAATAATTGTATTAGACATTTCCGTTTTTTTGCGAATTACTGCAGCTATTGAAATCTATTTTCTTTATACTTCAGTTAAAGTTATACTTCAGTTAAGTTTTCAGTTAAATCAAAATTCGTGCCGTAAAACTTCAATTGTAAAAGCGCTGGTAAAGATCATCAAGCGTGTAGGTCACAGGTCAAGCCAGACCAATTAAAAGTTGTAGATTTCACCCAGCATATATACGAAAGGCAGGGGATCGGTAAAGCGAAATTTTCCACAATAATTCTGACCATAAAAAGTCGGTGCTACTTTATAACTTTAAAGATTTATCTAAATGTACACTTTATCAATTTAAACCCAGGAGAAATAAAAAGACAAATCCTGCGCCGCTTTGGCAAATTAGTCACTTCAACTGAAACCAGCTGTTAAATTCTGAAAATTTTAGGTCTGAAATGGGCGACCCCGACAAAGAAAAGGTGTATGTTAACGCCATTAGAGAAATGAGAGAACAAGGTTTGAGTGTTCGAAAAGCCGCAAAGAAGTGGGGTATTGCAAAATCTACCCTTCAGGACAGATTAGATGGGAAAGTAGCGAAAGTAAGAAAAGGTCCCCCCACAGTACTTACCAAGGCTGAAGAAGATCGGTTTGCCGAATGGCTCATCGAAAGAGCTAAGCGTGGTTTTGGTGTAACAAAAGATGAATTCTTAGACTGTGTAAAAACATTCATAGACAAAGATAAACGCAAGACCAAATTTACAGGGAACAGGCCAGGAAATAAGTGGTACAGAGGCTTTGTTAAAAGAAATCCAAAAGTCAGATTAAGAAACGCGCGTCCACTCGACAAAAAACGTGCCAAAATCACACCTAAAGATGTCGATGAGTGGTTTGCAAATTTTGGCAAGTTTGTTGAGGAGGTGGGAGTTTCAGATCGTCCAGGACAGATCTGGAATTGTGACGAGACAGGTTTCGACCTGCAAGGAAGAGCCGGTAAAGTGTTGGGCCCATCGAATACTAAGGAACAGCCCTTCAGAGTCATAACTGGAACAAAGGAACACATCACCGTGTTGCCTTGTTTCAATGCCTCTGGTCAATGCATCCCACCCTATATGCTTTTTGCCGGCAAACGCATTCCGAACCTGTACAATCTTCTGGATGGCGCCGTTCCAGGCAGCTGTTACTCTATGACCGAGAAAGGGTACATGGATACACCCTCGTTCTACTTGTGGTTAGACAAGCATTTCATCCCCAACATACCACCTGCAAGACCCGTTGTGTTGTTGGTTGATAGCGCGGAAGCGCACATCGACCTTGATGCGTTTGAGCTGGCGAAGAAGAATGGTGTCTTCATTTACGCGTTGCTTAAAAATGCCACTCATCTTGTTCAGCCCGCCGACGTAGGTTTGTTTGGGGCCATGAAGCAGTCGTGGTACAAGAATGTAAGGCGTTACTCGCAGCAAAACCCCAATACTGACATCACGAAGAAGAACTTTTCCTCTATCTTTAAGAAAACTTGGGAAGATGTCATGCGCCCATCAATTCTTATAGATGCATTTAGAAAGTCTGGGGTGTACCCTGTGAACCGTCAGCAGATTTCCCATGATCAGGTCAGGCCCTCTGTGGTGTATGACGGCACATCAACCGTTACAGCCCCAGCAGAACCATCAACAAGTACCTCTGTTTTCGCAGAACAGGAAGCAGCCCTTGCTTTAACGTCCTTATTTAATCACCAGCAAAGTACGTCTTTAGGCCTTATGTTGCCGCAGCAGAGTGTAACGGCGGTTAATCACCTTCCAGTCCCCGAACAAACTGCGCCTTTAGGCGCAATTTCCTCCCAGCAAAGTGCGAACTTTTTAAGTTCCCTTCCAGTTCCTCAACAAACTGTGCCTTTTGGCGCAATTTCCTCCCAGCAAAGTGCGAACTTTTTAAGTTCCCTTCCAGTTCCTCAACAAACTGTGCCTTTAGGCGCAATTTCCTCCCAGCAAAGTGCGAACTTTTTAAGTTCCCTTCCAGTTCCTCAGCAAACTGTGCCTTTAGGCGCAATGTCCTCTCATCAAAGTGTGAACTTCTCATGTTCCCTTCCAGTCTCAGAGCAAACTACGCCTTTAGGCGCAATTTCTGCACAACAAAGTACAAACGTATTAAATTCCCTTCCGCTGTCTGAACAAACTGCGCCTTTAGGCGCAACGCCCTTGACATCGACAGAAGTTTCTTCTGTGCTTCAGGAGGTATTGACTTACCCTTCTATTCCACAAAGTAATGCTTCAAAAAACAAAAAAAGGTCTCTGCCAAATTTCATGAACAGCGAAGAGTCCCTCAGAATCATGAGGGACGAGAAGCTGAAAAAAGCAAGGGAATTGGCATCAAAGCAAAAGAAACTTCGAGAAAGAGAGGAAAAAAGGAAGCCAAAAAAAGAGAAAAAGAAGAGAAAAAAAGGAAAATGGAGGAAAAAAGGCGCGAAAAGGAAAAATCCAAGACCAACAAGACAAAAAGGAGAAAAGTAAGCAAGCGCAATTCAGGAAAACAATGGAGACAAAACCTACCTCTCGGTGAAAACAATTGTAAAGTTTGTCTTTGCGAATACAATGAAGATGATGACGAAAACATGCCCTGGGTTATGTGCGATAAGTGTCAGTCCTGGATGCACATCGATTGCATTCCATTTGGGGTGGACGTATCCTCAATTTACAGTCAAGAAAGTTTTTTCTGCCATGACTGTACTTAAGAAAAACATCATTAATGTAACTATGGAACTGAAAGAACATAAGCGTTTAATAGTTTATTTTCAAGGAACCTTTTAAACATCGTCAAATGTAACTAAGGTACTGAAAGAACATTTTCAAATGTATCTAAGGAACTGAAAGAACTTTTTCAAATGTAACTAAGGTACTGAAAGAAAATTAGCGTTCAATTGTCAATTTTCAAGGAACCGCTTTTTATAATTTTCTTTATTAATTAAAAAAAGTGTATTTTTTTACTTGCGGATTTACACACAAACTGACTTAAAACATGTTAGGGCTTCTCAGTGGTAAATTACACAAAGAAAGTTGTAAATAGTTGAAAGGCCAGTCATTAAAAGGGCATTTAAATTGAAGAAAAGGTGTAAAACAATCTTTTAATGCACAACTTACTAGATGGAATATGTTATAATACTTACTTAACCACAGCATACATAGAAAATCCTGAGAGATAGAAATTTATATTTCATTTTCAGCATTTCTACCCAAATTGAAATGACAAGTGTTGTAATTTTAAACGCTGTTGTAAAAGGCTATCATGAGTTCCAGATCCGCCCTCCGCCAACTTTCTCCCTAAGAGTGACTAAGGAGTATGGAAACAAGTACGATCAAACTGCATGCTTGGTTTGGGTACCTGAGTTGGAATCGATACCATCAGAAATGAGGAGGGTTGTAACTGATGCCAAGCTCGGGGAAACCGTGGAGACTATAGCTGGTCTACCCATTGGTCGCGTTCCAAGAGGACTATCGTCGTGCTTCTGGGAACTTTTGAGTTCCCCGGATGTTGATTCAATTCATTGGTAAGGAAATGAAGTAAAATATTTGTTACTGCTGATGTTTTTAAAGAGACTTTTAACTAATCTATTTTAATTATAACTTATATGGCTTATAAAACTTACCAAAAAGGTAATATATATATATATATATATATATATATATTTTTTAAAAAAGCAAAAACCCAATAGGTAAAAAAATCACACTGATGCAAAGTCTTTTTTAAATAACCCCCTTACTAACTGGGATGAATAATTCCTGTTTTAGCAGACAGACCGGAAACCCATGTGTCAGTTTCCCACCTTGGCCTGCACCACAGTTACCGGGAGGAGGCGCCGTTATACCATGTGTCTATATCATTACCCTAAAGAGTAGCGACGGTGTGGGTGCAGTCTGCAGTAGGATCAGCGCCGCGGTACAGGAAATGGCCGAAAGTAGTGTTTTACAAATAAAGATCATTTGAACTCGAAAATACTGCGTCATTGCTGCATTTTTCAATAGTCCTCTAGTCCTAGTCCAGTCCACCTTCCCGCTATCTTTTCCCAGTCAGACACCAGTCTTCCTCGTCAGTGAGTGGTTACATTGCACTGATGATTACCTCGCTAAATTTGAACGAAAATGCTTCAAAATATGCCTGAAAGGTAATTTTTTAAAAGAATACTTTATTATTAAGCCTTTTTTAGATATATTTTGCCATGATCGGGACGAATATTTCCGAGATGAAGGGAACATTTACCTCGTAACGACTGTCCGGAAATAGGGCAACTCGTCCGGAATTAGGGCACCGAATCGGACCAACTCTTTCCGTGATAACAAGGAAGCCAAAGACATTTAGAAGATAAAACTTCACGAACTACTTTCCAGCAGTGGAAGCTATATTCTGGGTAAGTTTCAGCTCGTTAGTGCTGTTTTGAGGTTAGATATTAAGGTTAATGCAAGAAGTGTCCGGTAATAGGGCAACATACTGTATTGTAATTCAAATTATTCCTCAAATGTGGTAATATGCAGGATGGTTTACCTTATTTTTTCTATAGTGTAGTGAATGTTACAACAGTTTGTTTCATAAAATGTAATAGTCACCACATTTTAGTTGATGTTTCTGAAAATGGCTTGATTGAGGTTGTGTAATAAGATTGTATCTGTCATGATGCTTATTTCCAACTGTTTGTTCCTCTAGGAACTGTCTCAGAAAACAGGGACTCCAATCAAGTTACCCCCTGTGCACAAGCACCTTTAGCAGCTGCTGCTGTTGTCCCAGTTACAACTGCTAATGAGGCACAACAGTCAGATGCTTGGGCAGACAGTGTCCTGGGAGGGTTGGAGGACCACCCTCCTTGCCCACACTGTCTCATGGGGCCATGTATAACTGTAAGCGAGATTACTCGCATACAAGGGTCTTGTGGCCCTGATATCACTAATCATTCCAAACGCCATAAGAATTACAGGAGGTTTTGGAAGAGTTTAAAAGATAGGGGTTTGTGGAGTCATGAACTTTACATTGAACGAAAAAACCTCGGCCGGCCTTAGTAAGGCAGAGCTACGGGAGCTAATGCCCCAGTGTGTCCTTGATGACACAAGAAAACGTTACCCCAACCCACCAGATATACCATATATGGGGCACAAAAGGGCATAGCTTACATAAGAAAAGTATTCCTGAGCTCAAGATATCAAACCAGGGTAATAAGACATGGTGACAAAGTTATCCTTCTTAGAGCCAACAGAGTAGTTGAACAACTCATTGCAGTTTACATTGTTGTTAATGATAATCGGAGTTACCTGTAAGATGAGGGTCGATGTACTCGGCGATAACATGCACAGAATTTTGACATGATAGAATGCCAATAAGCACAGTCCTGGGTTTTGATATCTGGGTTCTCGAACACAAATCGATCCTTATGAATCATGATGGTTCACAGATAATTTATTTCTCACACAAGTGAATATATAGTGCTTTTCGTGTGCACTGATTGGTTAACTCAGAAGTGACTATAAGCATTGTATTTTTCACTTTCGATCACCTAAAGAGAAACAAACTGCCTTTGTGTGTTGCTTTGTTTTGATGTTTTTATGCACTAGTTATTCAACTTGTGGGATTATACTAAAACAATTCTTCACCTCAGTGTTGTTGAATGTGGTGTATATTACCTTGCCCCTTTGCAGCTCTGTAAACATCCACCACTATTCACCTGTACTTCGGTGCATAAATTAGTAAATTTATAGATATTTTTCTGTTAAGTTAAAGTGGCAGTGTTCTTGGGATTTTCCCTTGCTTGGTCAAATTACTGATTACCTTTAGTTACCAAAAAATATTACTGTCTATAATAATTTTTTAGACAAGCAAATCTGTGTAATTTTTCAAGAGCAGCAAATAAGCTATTACAGTTCATTTAGGAAACAAACTTGTGTGAATTGAATTATAGTTTTTCAAACAAAACACAGTCAGACCAGCTGTGGCTTGAGAAACTGGCCACTTTTAGCACCCTACCTGGGTGGCAATTGACTTTTAACCGGACCATTGTTGCTGAGTGTTTGTCACTACTGAAATGCTGTTAGCTCTGTTTTTATTTACAACAAAATCCCTGGTACTGCCCCTTTTAGCTTTTGCTTAAAGGTCAAATGCAACGAAATTTGATCAAATTTTATTTAAGATTCATTTTGACTTTAAATGAAAGGAAATACTGTGAATAATCATAATCTAAAGTTTTAAACGATTTGGTTAAGACATCGCTGAGATATTCGACGTTGAAGACAGCCCTTTATCTTCGCTTCACAAACGGAACGGTTCGGAAAAGCTTCGGAAAATTGTCGGAAATGGATCTTGTGACGTCACATGTGGCGAGCTTCGACGCGCGAAGATGCAGCGAAGTGCTGTTGTCTCTACCTGGTCTGCTGCACCTTTTGCGGCTTTTGGCATTTAAAATCCCGATTAAGCCGGATGACCATTCGAAATATTTTCTTAAAGACGAGGAGCGATGCAAGGAATGGTTGAAATCGACGAAAAAGAGAGGATGTTTATGTCAAATGCACGCTGGCTTTGCTCAGCAAATACAGTATCATCCGACATGTTTTTCTCAGAAAGCTTTCAGCAGAATCTTGCACTTTGGTTCGAGTTCCAGCCCTAGAAACTTCGAATGAGACCTGGCGCCTCTCCTCTTATTACCAACTTGGAAAGAAAGCCGTTAATCCAGGACTAATGCGAAATCGTTTGCAGAATTGCAGACGAAATGCAGAATTCGAAGGTAAAGTCGCTAATAAACTTAACCCATTGTCTGGGAACCCCAAAGTTGTACTTTCTTTTATTATATAAACATCAGTGAAATACCAGGAAATCTTTCGCACGAAAAAATCATATCTTCACACGTGAAAATAACATGTTATTTTCACATGTGAAGATATCGATTTCGGAACATTTTCTGGCAAGTGTGCCCTGTTTCAATGCTTAATGAGCCAAAGAAAATCGATATTAAGTCGAAACATCCTCGGATCTTCCTCGGCAATCTTCGGCAATCTTCGGATATCTTCGGAAACTTTCGGAAAAGTTCGGAAAATGTTCGGAAACATTCGTACGACCTTCTGACAACATTTTGAAAATCTTCGGAAATCCTCGGAAAACGGTCGGAAATCTTCGGAAAATCGTCAAAAACATGGTAATTAGTAGGTTTATATAATAAACAGAATATTACATGGTTGCTTGGAGATATGAAGTTTATCTTCTCGTGTTCAAATCAATATCCCACTCGTTCGCTGCGCTCACTCGTGAGATATCGATTCGGAACACTCGAAGATAAATTTCATATCTCCGCGCAACCATGTAATATCCTCTATGTATTATATTGAACTTAAGATTCACACACTACTTTCTTAACCTGACCCTAGTCGCTTCATAAACTTCTACCAAAAATATAACTTTACTGTTTGCGTGAAATATTGCGAATCGCGAGGCTGGTATTAAAAATATATTTTTTATTACAGGAAGGAACTTTTGCGTGAATTTACTAAGTTACAAACAAATCTTTTATGTTTATGTTTCTTTTAACTTAAAAATGATATTCCCTGTACTGCTTCGATCGTCTAAAAAGCTAAATCACACATGCAGTCATTAAAGGAAAATAATGCTTTTAATTTACAGTATTGTGTACAATGAAACACTCGTTTCAATGTTTGTTTATATTTGAAATTAACAAAGAAAATACCCCCGACTGAGCATTGTTGGGGCCCAAGAAAAGGTTATATTTTTCATGTAAACTACGTGTATATGATGAGTTTGTCCACTTGTAAAGGCCAATTTACCTGATTCATTTGTTGTTCAGATCTGCATTAACCCCATTTCAGTCCAGTACAATGACTGTTGCATTGCATAGCACTCATTATAACCTGCAAATCAGGCTTCATTGTCGCCAATAAATTGGTATGTGCAACTGAATGGTAATTTAGTTTTAGTTTAAGCTATTTATGAGAAATCTAAGGCATAAACCCGACCAGATCAGCTAACTTTTTTTATCTAGCACTTTTGTCATGAACAACAGGAGAATCTACAACCAGATTGTAGGTGTGTCATGACAATTTATTTCTGAAATTAACTCTTCATAATTTTGTCTGCCTCAAATCTGTTGACCTTTTACAAATTCCTCAGTAATAGCTTTAGGCATACTCCCTTTCAAAATCTATATGGGTATTTTTGGTGCCCAAGACCCTCTCCCCGCTTGCTGGGGGTACTCCCATACTCCCATAGACTTTCCAAAAGTCGCTCGCTTCTCGTTTCCGGTTTGGTGGTAGTAGATCCCAGTGTGGAGCTCTCGAGCTTCGCACTCTGTGTGCTCAACTTGTAAGCAAGCCTAATACTCCCATGTATGAGCTTGATAGGAAAATGCATGTGTGCTGCTGTGTGTTTTTCTAGCAGATGAGTTTAAGATGAAATAGTGATACAATAGTTTGGGGTAGGGTAGGGATTTTCAGTGTATAGTCTAGCATACTATGATAGGGTACTGCAAAATAAGCTGAAAATGGTGTGGGATAGGGTACGGTTACAGAGGTCCAGCAGCACACCCCTACTCAAAAATATAAAGAGTACCCCCCCTTTCCTCGGGACAAAAAAGTATTGTTTTTAGCCATTCTGAAATTGGGTATCATTAAGATTATCAATTTCTTTGTAAACTTGGAAATAGTTTTTTGAAGCACCTACTGTTTGTATTCATACTGTTGGTATTCATCGCTTGGTCTGAGATAAAGTGATAAATTACAAGCAGTGCATGCAGAGGCTATAATGTCTCCTTAGGGGGTCTTGGAAAATCACGGCACTTAGTTTGATTGTCATCTAGCTGATTATCATTTAGCTCGTTTTTGAGCTATAAGCACTTAAAGTGAAAATTAAGGGTAATTTTGGACAGATTTTACTGTTGCTATGGTTACCAGTGACAAACTAAAAATGACCACAACTTTTTCGGCAATGATGGTACATTTGTTCGATAAAATAATTGCAGCATTAACTGACAAATAATTAGTACTGACCTATCATAGTAATAGGCTGGAAAGTACCGGTACTGGAAACTGTTATCAGCTTCTTACACATGCATTCAGTGACCTTGCATAGCCATTTCTCTGCATCCACTTAAAAGTGACCGATACTGGTGTTGGTTTCATGCAAATGAGTGCACAAAATCAGAAGGTCATGCTAGTGGGCTGTGATTGCTTGATTTGGATCTGTGTTGTTTGTTCATGTTTAAAGATGGATGTTGACAAAGGGGCTATGCATTGATGTCCGACCCCATCCAACCATAACAAAAGAACATATTACCCATTAGAAGTACCAATAAATGTACAAAACAAAGAAGCTGACATTAAATGACATCCTGCATGAACAAGTTTATATAAAAATAAATAAAACTTTTTTTTAGGCATGGAGAGGATTAAAGCTAGAAGCTTGTGGGGCAGTGTATTCCTAATGGAAATGGAATTTGGAAGTGTTGATTTTTGTGGAGGGGAAAAACTGGAGAACCCAGAGAAGAACCCTGGGAGCAAGGCCGAGAACGAACAACAAACTCAACCCACATATGATGCCAAATCAGGGAATCGAACTTGGGTCAATTGGTGGGAGGCAAGGACTCTCACCTGACTGCGCCATCCTTGCTTCCTAGCATATTTTATAATAATGCAGCATTGACAAAATCTCATGATTGTACATACAAGGATGTGTAAGCAAGGACATTGAAACACAAAACTAGGTGTAAATTTTTCCTGCTACATGCCCCAGTATCTGAGGTCCTGTGTCAGCACACAAGTTAGATCTTATAACCTGGGTCTTAAGAAATGCAAGTTGCCATAAATTACTGTTGAAATTGTTATCTTCGACCTACACCCCATCTACTTAAGACAATTCCCTTTTCAGAGAATTATCAGTAAAATCAACTAAAAAATATAAGGGCCAGATTACATAGATGAATTAGTTAAAGGATAAAATAATCACCAATGGCCCTTGGCTGAGGGAAATTAGTTTAAAGCTTCTAAAGGTTTTATTGATTCTTCAAGCTGTGTTATTTCAGAGAACACACTCAGCTCGGGCAATGCTACAAACAGTGTACAAATAATTCCACATTGCAATCCTTTTGAACAAAAGCAAGACAATACTTCAACTTAAGATTTAACTATTTATTTATTTCAAATTCTTTGAAAGCCGTTTCCATTATATTTATTAGGCTCACCAATATATCTGGCCATATTCCTTCGTTGTTGGTGCATGTCGATGTTTCCTGATTTAGACGCCATCTTGTTCACTCGCAGAGTCGGAATTAATCACTCGAGAAATCGATTTATTCTTTGCCAGATGCCGTTAGTTCGAACTGATAAGGCTGTATTTAAACTTTTCGAAGGCTTGAATCAAAGTCTTCATCGGTTTCAACTAACGGCTGTTCCAGAAACTCTGGAAATCCATCGAACAAACCCAAGGATTTGCAAGGATCGCTCATAACACGTGAAAACTTGCTCGCCACACCTGACGTCACAAATACCTCTATTCGATTCCATTCCACGCGCGGCCATTTTTGGTTCGTTTTCGTGAAGTCTTCGGAAATCGTCGGATTTTCATCTCCTAAGCGCCACAATTCGCACAAAAACCATTTCTGAGAGTTTATTATCATTAGTACCTTCATAAACGACAGGTTTGCGGACAAAAGAAAAAATTCCCAATTTCGTTGCATTTGACCTTTAAATTTTGTGTGAGGTCTTGTGGTGTTTGGAATGGTTTTTGTTTTTAATTCTATTACAATGTTCGAGTGAAAGTATACAGATTTTCACGCATAGTGGCCCAACACACCTCTCCTGTTGTTATTGTAATGTAATTATTGCAAAAAAATTGGCAGCATGTTTCATAGTCTGGGATTAGATCTCAATGGTACACTTTTTACTTGCTGTTGGTCATGACTTTTATTTAACTTGGTGGCTCCTAAAAGAGCCGTTGGTTTTGTTACCTGTAGAGGCAATGTCAAACTCTAAGTCAGAGTCTGACTCTACAGGATTTTTCCCCACAGAGTGCTTTGGTGGATTTTGGCTCAGCATCTTGAAAGAGTATCCCTCCTGATACAGAAGTGTCAGTTTCTTAGTAGTTTAACTGGAAAAATGTGGTCCAGATGAGCTCCCTAAAGTTAAATGTTTTCGGTACGAGATTCTTGTGACCCGTCCTACGATTTGGTCGCCTCACATCCTGTATTAGACTTTCCGATGTTGCCTGTCGGTTCACATTCTCATTCTGCAAAGACATAAAATTGACACTGGTAGAAAGCAATTGACAAACAGTACATTTTACTGCCAACCGACACAGTTTTGTGATTAGCATATAGTCGACAGCAAAAGGTTTTTGTCTTTTGCTTGAGGGTGTGATTGTGGCGGGGGTGGGGGTGGGGGTTGTTTCTACTTTGATGTAACCAGAGCCGACAAATATGTGAAGCTCCTCCTCCCCCACCCACCTTTTGAGGTGAATTCTGACTTTTACTTACCCAGTCCAGTACTGCCAAGGCAATGCGCATGTCGAAAGTGCGGTAAGCGAAGTGGATTCTCTTCGGGCAATATATCAAAATCACATTGTTGAAGGATTCCACCCAATAGGTATCACGGCACTAAAATCACAACATAATTATGTTAGCGTAGAAGAAAACTGCTTTGGTAGACAGGAACCCTTGAAACAGGGTTGCCAATTCATTGAAGCTGCCATTTCAACTGGAGGAATTTTTCTTCTCCAACACAATTTCAGCATGTTAAACTAAAGGCCATTCTTACCACTCTCTCCTGATAAGTTACAAAATGATGATTTACCAGGTAGTAGTCCTCAGCAAGCTTGTACACTTTGGACTCTAAAATGAATTTGTGCAGTGCAGCTATTGCCCTTGAATTAGTTAGCTTAACTTTACTGCAGTGGTACCCATGTTTTTTACACTTAGAGTCAGGATCACAGTGGCTGTGATTGCCCTGCAAATAGGAATGGACAAATGTAAGTTTTGATTGAATTTTGTGGTTTCAGAAAATGACCATACTCCCCCTTCAGGAAGGATTGAAAATTGTTGGGAGTGCGGGCTCTTAGAGTAAAAAACTTTAAGAAAATGCATGGAGCCTAACTGGAATTTCAAAGGAGTGGGGGTTTAGGAAAAAATCTCTTCTATGGGGAGGTATGGATAATATTTTATGGAACCACACAATGTTATCATATAATGTTATAATATAATGTTGCTATCTCGTAGCACATTGTAAACTTGTAGCTAACACCTTGTAGAACTGTTCCAGTCCTTAGTTCCCTTTGTATAATATTTTCGTAATACCTGATAATGATCCAGTATAGTCAAAAGTCTTCTTCTCAGGTCATCAGGACTTGTGCAATTCTTCATCGAGTAGTAGAAATGGCGTTTTACGCTTGCCTCTGAAATTAATGAGGATATAATTTTTGATTTATCAAAACAGCAATAATAAAATGGGAAAGCAACATGAACAGTGCAGTTTAATACCAATAATACTTGTTATTGAATATTTTGTAATTGAGAATTATTTCTTTCAATGTTTCAAGTTGCCAAGTTGTATTGATAAACAATAAATGTTATTTCATACGCTTGTCTGACAGCTCAGCAAACCACTTTTCACCCTGCCATTTCTGTGCCCCAGTACTTATTTCCTTCATGGCTTTAGCTACTCCCTTTGTTCCTGAAAAGCAATGATCAAACAACACAAGTGAGGTGGCTTGTTACATGTAAATCAGGGTCTATTTTGTTTTACTGTTTATGGTAAAAAAAAGTAATCTAAATTAAGGAATTGAAAGATGTCAACATTCCTTTCTTTCTTCAGATATGAGCAACGAGCTTTTGACTTGGACATTGTAAAGGAAATTTCAACCATTGATTGTCACTTGCGTCAATAGTCAGATTACAGCTAATAGCAAATGGGTAAAGAAGTGAAGTAATTGCTTACCATGCCAAGTGTCAAATGAGTTCTGTATATTTTGGGTTATCAGCCAGTTCTTTATCTTTGGCACAAAGTCGTGTGCAACTTCTACCACAGTGAGGCCTAAATGAATAAATGATTTTATCAGTTCAGTCTGTTTTGGAAATTCATAACAGGATGCAACTTGCATACCTTTTGCTTGAACAGCTGGGATGATTTTTACAAATGCCTCAAACTCGTGCGTTTGTGAGCTTCTAAATTCTTTTTTAGTGACAGTCTGGCCGGACGGCTACCACATGCTGGGTCCTGTCCAAAAGAGAATATAATACGTACAGGGTGACCCTTGAACACAAGAAAACTAATTAATGTATGTGACATGCATGCTTGATATGATCTTGGTACTTGAAAATTATGTGGATTTACTTACTCATAAGACAGCATTGCTACAGTTGAATGGTACGCATTGGCTGTCGAGTCATGGCGGCAATCAGTAATGACAGTCTGCAAACAATAACACTGAGATATTAGCAGCAGTGGAGGACCTTTGTTGCTGCCCTACGTGCCAGTGGGCACAATGGGCAGTGAGTGAGTGAGTGATTATATTTTGGAGCAAGACTACATTAGCTGGAACACTTTCTCAAATAGTGTCATTTGTAAAACACTGTTTAGGTTACACCCAGACTTACTGCTCCATTTTTTTCCTGATATGAGTCAGTGTCCTGGACCTTCTGGACCTGGTCTAACATTGATCTCTCAGCGGTTTGATTGACCGTCTTGATATAGCCCATGTTGTCATAAACTGTAAAACAATCATATCCATTACTTATCAAAGGCAACTGGTATCATCAAGTCATAAGAAATAAAATGTATTAGAGGCATGTCAGAATCCTATTAGCACACAATGCCTCAGTAAAATATTACAGTACAGATTCTGTGGCCAATCTGTAACTGTAGCAGGATAAATAACCTAAAACTAATACTTATGCAGTGTTTAAGAATAATTATAAAAAATGTAATTTTGGTGCAGTTATTAATGAAAAATGCCAATCCTCTGGTAAGAGTAATATGAACATTTGAAGAGCTCACCATAATCTATATACTTGTCCCCAACATTACCAATCTTTGCAGCCTCGGCCATGCCCTGGTACTGGCTCTCAAGCATGCCACAGCTTGTAAAGCCATGGAAAACTCTGGAAAATATGAACACAATTACTACCTTCTTAGCTGGCCTGATTGAAATATTCTTTTGTCATAAAATGTATACTTGTACAAAGTCCTTTGGCAGACCTAGATCTAGAGTGTGAGTATAAGTACAACTAAGTGATATCACATATATTTGTTCCTTTCCAACGATAATACAAGAAGAACAACAGCTTTTTCAATGAAGGAATAATAATAAGCTTTACTTTACAGATAATCTAAACGTAAGAAACAATTGCAAGACTACTACCGAGACATTGAAAGACGATTTCCTTACCTGCAGTTAGCAGTGTACTTGTTGCCAAGTATAGATGAGCTGGCCCACTTCACCTTATGCCCGTTCTTGCACATCAACTCAGCCCTCAAAACATGACCGTCCATCACGCCGCCATCATAAACATATTCCGATCCACAAGCACAACCTGCAGCAGTTTGCTCTAGTACTACAGCGAGGCTATCCTGCCCACAGATTAAAAATTCCTCCTCCTCGCGAGCTGGAGACAGGATTTGCCTACAAATAGGTGCTTCTTCCACACACGGCCACTGACACTGGAAGTCGAATTTTTTAGCTTCTCGTTGAGCATAAAGCTCAAAAACAGACTCCGTGCAATTAGCCTGTACTTTAACTGACTTCATTTCCCTTGCAGATTCACCCGTTATTCCCTCGTATCGATCCATTAGCGCTATCAGAAAATCGGCATTCGTCCGCCCAGGTTGTAAATTAGCCATATTGCGGAGACGCACGAATCTCTCGTTTGTAGCTCGCATCTCTTCCTCTTCGAAAAAACCGAATTGAAAATTCAAACTAAATTGCGGCTTTCTAGGCTTTTCTTTTCGTTTCTC